>NC_044551.1:173114351-173119613 GCF_007565055.1 Rhinopithecus roxellana
TATAAAGCAATCTGAAAATAATTTGAGAAAAGTCGAGCAAGATGGCCGAATAGGAACAGATCCAGTCTCCAACTCCCAGCGCGAGCGACACAGAAGAACGGTGATTTCTGCATTTTCAACTGAGGTACTGGGGTCATCTCACTAGGGAGTGCCGGACAATCGGTGCTGGTCAGCTGCTGCAGCGTGACTAGCGAGAGCTGAAGCAGGGCAAGGCATCGCCTCACCTGGGAAGCGCAAGGGGGAAGGGAATCCCTTTTCTTAGCCAGGGTAACTGAGACACACAACACCTGGAAAATTGGGTAACTCCCACCCCAATACCGCGTTTTAAGCAAACGGACACACCAGAAGAATATATCCCTCACCTGGCCGGAAGGGTCCCACGCCCATGGAGCCTCCCTCATTGCTAACACAGCAGTCTGCGGCGATCTAACCGCAAGGCAGCAGCGAGGCTGTGGGAGGGGCGCCTGCCATTGCTGAAGCTTAAGTAGGTAAACAAAGCCGATGGGAAGCTCAAACTGGGTGGAGCTCACAGCAGCTCAAGGAAACCTGCCTGTCTCTATAGACTCCACCTCTGGGGACAGGGCACAGCTAAAACAACAACAGGGGAAGCAGCAGAGGCCTGAGCAGATGCGAACGACTCTGTCTGACAGCTTTGAAGAGAGCAGTGGATCTTTAAACACGGAGGTTGAGATCTGAGAATGGACAGACTGCTGAAGTGGGTCCCTGAACCCTGAGTAGTCTAACTGGGAGACATCCCCCACTAGGGGCAGTCTGACACCCCACACCTCACAGGGTGGAGTACACCCCTGAGAGGAAGCTTCCAAAGGAAGAATCAGACAGGTACACTCGCTGTTCAGCAATATTCTATCTTCTGCAACCTCTGCTGCTGACACCCAGACAAACAGGGTCTGGAGTGGACCTCAAGCAATCTCCAACAGACCTACAGCTGAGGGTCCTGACTGTCAGAAGGAAAACTATCAAACAGGAAGGACACCGATACCAAAACCCCATCAGTACGTCACCATCATCAAAGACCAGAGACAGATAAAACCACAAAGATGGGGAAGAAGCAGGGCAGAAAAGCTGGAAATTCAAAAAATAAGAGCGCATCTCCCCCTGCAAAGGAGCATATCCCATCGCCAGCAACGGATTGAAGCTGGTCAGAGAATGACTTTGTCGAGATGAGAGAAGAAGGCTTCAGTCCATCAAACTTCTCAGAGCCAAAGGAGGAATTACGTACCCAGCGCAAAGAAACTAAAAATCTTGAAAAAAGAGTGGAAGAATTGACAGCTAGATTAACTAATGCAGAGAAGTTCATAAACGAAATGACAGAGATGAAAACCATGACACGATAGGAACAGATCCAGTCTCCAACTCCCAGCGTGAGCGACACAGAAGACCGGTGATTTCTGCATTTTCAACTGAGGTACTGGGGTCATCAAACTAGGGAGTGCCGGACAATCGGTGCTGGTCAGCTGCTGCAGCCTGACCAGCGAGAGCTGAAGCAGGGCGAGGCATCGCCTCACCTGGAAGTGCAAGGGGGAAGGGAATCCGTTTTCCTAGCCAGGGGAACTGAGACACACAACACCTGGAAAATCGGGTAACTCCCACCCCAATACGACGCTTTAAGCAAACAGGCACACCAGGAGAATATATCCCACGCCTGGCCGGGAGGGTCCCAAGCCCACGAAGCCTCCCTCACTGCTAACACAGCAGTCTGCCGTGATCTATCCCCAAGGCAGCAGCGAGGCTGGGGGAGGGGCGCCCGCCATTGCTGAGGCTTAAGTAGGTAAACAAAGCCGCTGGGAAGCTCGAACTGGGTGGAGCTCACAGCAGCTCAAGGAAGCCTGCCTGTCTCTGTAGTCTCCACCTCTGGGGACAGCGCACACCTGAAGACCAACAGGGGAAACAGCGGGGGCCGGTGCAGATGCGAACGACTCTGTCTGACAGCTTTGGGGAGAGCTGTGGATCTCACAACTCGGAGGTTGAGATCTGAGAACAGACAGACTGCCTGCTCAGGTGTGTCCCTGACCCCTGAGTAGCCTAGCTGGGAGAAATCCCCCACTAGGGGCAGTCTGACACCCCACACCTCACAGGGTGGAGTACACCCCTGAGAGGAAACTTCCAAAGGAAGAATCAGACAGGTACACTCGCTGTTCAGCAATATTCTATCTTCGGCAACCTCTGCTGCTGATACCCAGGCAAACAGGGTCTGGAGTGGACCTCAAGCAATCTCCAACAGACAACAGACAGTCCTTCTGACTGTCAGAAGGAAAACTATCAAACAGGAAGGACACCTATACCAAAACCCCATCAGTACGTCACCACCATCAAAGACCGAGACAGATAAAACCACAAAGATGGGGAAGAAGCAGGGCAGAAAAGCTGGAAATTCAAAAAATAAGAGCGCATCTCCCCCTGCAAAGGAGCGCAGCCCATCGCCAGCAACGGATCAAAGCTGGTCAGAGAATGACTTGGACGAGAGGAGAGAAGAAGGCTTCAGTCCATCAAACTTATCAGAGCTAAAGGAGGAATTACGTACCCAGCGCAAAGAAACTAAAAATCTTGAAAAAAGTGGAAGAATTGACAGCTAGACTCATTAATGCAGAGAAGATCATAAACGAAATGACAGAGATGAAAACCATGACACGAGAAATACGTGACAAATGCACAAGCTTCAGTAACCGACTCGATCAACTGGAAGAAAGAGTATCAGCGATTGAAGATCAAATGAATGAAATGAAGCGAGAAGAGAAACCAAAAGAAAAAAGAAGAAAAAGAAATGAGCAAAGCCTGCAAGAAGTATGGGATTACGTAAAAAACCAAATCTATGTCTGATTGGGGTGCCTGAAAGTGAGGGGGAAAATGGAACCAAGTTGGAAAACACTCTTCAGGATATCATCCAGGAGAACTTCCCCAACCTAGTAGGGCAGGCCAACATTCAAATTCAGGAAATACAGAGAACGCCACAAAGATACTCCTCCAGAAGAGCAACTCCAAGACATCATTGCCAGATTCACCAAAGTTGAAATGAAGGAAAAAATCTTAAGGGCAGCCAGAGAGAAAGGTCGGGTTACCCACAAAGGGAAGCCCATCAGACTAACAGCAGATCTCTCGGCAGAAACTCTACAAGCCAGAAGAGAGTGGGCGCCAATATTCAACGTTCTTAAATAAAAGAATTTTAAACCCAGAATTTCATATCCAGCCAAACTAAGTTTCATAAGTGAAGGAGAAATAAAATCCTTTACAGATAAGCAAATGCTTAGAGATTTTGTCACCACCAGGCCTGCCTTACAAGAGACCCTGAAGGAAGCCCTAAACATGGAAAGGAACAACCGGTACCAGCCATCGCAAAAACATGGCAAAATGTAAAGACCATCGAGGCTAGGAAGAAACTGCATCAACTAACGAGCAAAATAACCAGTTAATATCATAATGGCAGGATCAAGTTCACACATAACAATATTAACCTTAAATGTTAATGGACTAAATGCTCCATTAAAAGACACAGACTGGCAAACTGGATAAAGAGTCAAGACCCATCAGTCTGCTGTATTCAGGAGACCCATCTCACATGCAGAGACATACATAGGCTCAAAATAATGGGATGGAGGAAGATCAACCAAGCAAATGGAGAACAAAAAAAAGCAGGGGTTGCAATCCTTGTCTCTGATAAAACAGACTTTAAACCATCAAAGATCAAAAGAGACAAAGTAGGCCATTACATAATGGTAAAGGGATCAATTCAACAAGAAGAGCTAACTCTCCTAAATATATATGCACCCAATACAGGAGCACCCAGATTCATAAAGCAAGTCCTTAGAGACTTACAAAGAGACTTAGACTCCCATACAATAATAATGGGAGACTTCAACACTCCGCTGTCAACATTAGACAGATCAACGAGACAGAAAGTTAGCAAGGATAAACAGGAATTGAACTCATCTCTGCACCAAGCGGACCTAATAGACATCTATAGAACTCTCCACCCCAAATCAACAGAATATACATTCTTCTCAGCACCACATCGCACTTATTCCAAAATTGACCACATAATTGGAAGTAAAGCACTCCTCAGCAAATGTAAAAGAACAGAAATTATAACAAACTGTCTCTCAGACCACAGTGCAATCAAACGAGATCTCAGGACTAAGCAACTCAATCAAAACCGCTCAACTACATGGAAACTGAACAACCTGCTCCTGAATGACTGCTGGGTACATAACGAAATGAAACCGGAAATAAAGATGTTCTTTGAAACCAATGAGAACAAAGATACAACATACCAGAATCTCTAGGACACATTTAAAGCAGTGTGTAGAGGGAAATTTATATCACTAAATGCCCACAAGAGAAAGCAGGAAAGATCTAAAATTGACACTCTAACATCACAATTAAAAGAACTAGAGAGGCAAGAGCAAACACATTCAAAAGCTAGCAGAAGGCAAGAAATAAATAAGATCAGAGCCGAACTGAAGGAGATAGAGACACAAAAAACCCTCAAAAAAATCAATGAATCCTGGAGTTGGTTTTTTGAAAAGATCAACAAAATTGACAGACCGCTAGCAAGGCTAATAAAGAAGAAAAGAGAGAGGAATCAAATAGATGCAATAAAAAATGATAAAGGGGATATCACCACGACCCCATAGAAATACAAACTACCATCAGAGAATACTATAAACGACTCTACGCAAATCAACTAGAAAATCTAGAAGAAATGGATAATTTCCTGGACACTTACACTCTCCCAAGGCTAAACCAGGAAGAAGTTGAATCCCTGAATAGACCAATAGCAGGCTCTGAAATTGAGGCAACAATTAATAGCCTACCCACCAAAAAAAGTCCAGGACCAGATGGATTCACAGCTGAATTCTACCAGAGGTACAAGGAGGAGCTGGTACCATTCCTTCTGAAACTATTCCAAACAATAGAAAAAGAGGGAATCCTCCCTAACTCATTTTAGAGGCCAACATCATCCTGATACCAAAGCCTGGCAGAGACACAACAAAAAAAGAGAATTTTAGACCAATATCCCTGATGAACATTGATGCAAAAATTCTCAATAAAATACTGGCAAACCGGATTCAGCAGCACATCAAAAAGCTTATCCACCATGATCAAGTGGGCTTCATCCCTGGGATGCAAGGCTGGTTCAACATTCGCAAATCAATAAACGTAATCCAGCATATAAACAGAACCAAAGACAAGAACCACATGATTGTCTCAATAGATGCAGAAAAGGCTTTTGACAAAATTCAACAG